>NW_017962994.1:377069-388205 GCF_001890905.1 Aspergillus aculeatus ATCC 16872
TATAAATAAATTATCAGTTTTTAAAAAATAAATAGCTTTAAAATCTTACTATTCTAAATATTTATATTAGAATATACTTTCTATTATTTATTATAGAATATAGGCTATTATTAAACTGCAATATACTAAACAGAAAATAAAAATATAAATAAATATAAAATAATTTTTTATTATTTAGAATCTTAATTCTAATTATTTTTATTTTTATTTTTAGAATTTATAAGATCTGGGCAGATCGGGTTTTATTATATAATTTTATAATCTATTTTTTCTTAAATAGATTAGATTCGACAGTCTCTGTAATTTAGATTTAATAATATTTAGAATTATAGTTTTTCTATTTAAATTTAATTAATCTTAAAGTTCTGTTAGCTATATTTATAGCTTTTAAATTATTATATCCTACCAAATAAATATAATTCTATAATTAAGAAATATATTCTATTTAAATAATTTAATTTTAGAAGACTGAAAGTCTATTTAATAAATTAAATTTTTAAAATATTTTTATTAATATATTTAATAAAATATTTTCAGAGTATTCCAATCCAGTATAATAGTATAATACTATTTTTTTAAAATTATATTAGAATTTCTAAACAGTTAGTCTATAATTTTTTATATTTTTTATATTATACTTACTAATATTTATTAATTTTTATTTATTTTATAATTAATTATTTATTTAATATTATTCTACTCTATTCTATTTTTTTTATAGAATTATATACTATTTTAATTATTAATATTCTGTATTTCTTTTTATAAAATCTTTATAAATAATTTAAAAAGATTTTTTATTAATACTTTCTTATTTCGAATATTTAAATAAATAGATTCTAATAAAATCTAATTCTAATATTAAAAAAATATTTATATTAGATTTTTTATAGAAGTCAGCTTGTACTTTCCCAATCTTAACTATTTTAATATAGTATATATAAAATATTAACTTTATATAAAGTATTATAAAAATTTTTATTATTTTTAAATTATAAAATATTATTTTATATACTTAAAAATCTTAATAATACTGTTACTACTTCTTAGCCTACAGATATAGAATAGAGAGATAATTAATCTAATATAGAAATAAATTAGAAGTTATTTATATAATATTTAAAATAACTGTTAGTATTAAAATTTAATTATTAAATAATCTATTTTTAATATTAGTTATATACAGTTCTATAATATACTCTTTCTATTATATAACAGTATTTATTATTTTAAAACTATTTTTTACTACTATAATTATATTCTAACTGTATTATAACTGTATTATAACTGTATTACAACTGTATAATAACTAATAATTACTCTTAATAACTAAATACTACTATTATTAACAGTAAAAAAGGCTCTATACAGACCCCCTTGGCCTGCTATGAAGCTTCTGATGTACATACCAAGCTCCTAAGGAGTATTTAAATTGTACACTATATTCAAGTATACCCCTATTCTTCTTGTGCCGCCTCCACCCCTCATCCCCAACCCCTCCTCCCGTCAGAATCTCTCTAGCAAACGCCAGACGTCCACAACTAGACACACCCAACCCCTCGCGCAAAAGAGAAACCCGACGTCCCTCATGTAGCATCGTCCATTGCAAAGCATCCTCCACGCATGATTGTCTCGGGATCAATCTACCGCTTCCCCCACCGAGCATCCCTCACCCCCCATCCCATATCCACCGCGACCGCCGTGGTCGTCAGCCCCGCCTCTGCCTCCCCGGCCATCCCCGGCCATCCCCCCACCTCCAGCGTCCGGCCCACCAGGTTAACGGAGGATGTCGGCGTGCCGTACAGAGCGTGAAGCCCGGGGACCCTTCGCCACCGCAGCAGTCGGGAGACCTGGGTATGCCCGGCGCGGTCGCGTTCGGCGACGAGGATCGCGTCATGCTGGCTGCTGTGGTGGGGCGGGTGGTCGAGACTATTCCAGTCCCCGTGCAGGATATGGCAGGAGCGCAGGTGTGGGCCATCCATGATATCGAGACGGTGGAAGAGGGTGGATATATTTGTGGCATCTAGGATCATGATGCTGTTATCGGGCCTCTGGTCGGGGTGAGGGGTAGACTGTCGAGTACCGAAATTCAGCTCCAGATGGTGGAGGTGCGGGAGGCGGCGGAGCGGGATGAGGAGGCTGTCAATGTCACTGTCATACTGCGAAGAGGGGAGAGATAAGCCCAGAGACCGGAGGTTGGGAAACTCCTCGGGGAGTTGATACAGCTGGGCTGGCGCAAGAGTCGCCGCATCGCCGGATGATGATGTCCTCAGGCGCAGATGCTGCAGGCCCGCCCCGTGTGCCTCGGCCACCACCGCAACCATGTCCGCGGGCAGGTCCACTCCGATAAATGTGCGCAGCGTGCGGGGCAGTCTCCGGAGGAAGGCCTCCAGCAGCCCGGCGCGTTGCCGCACAGCCTCCGGATTGATTCTTCTGTCCCTGTGTGAGAGCCGCGGCATGCCCAGCTCGAGCCAGACCAGCTCGCGCAGCTGCCCTCCCCCGCTGAGAGCAGGCAGGAGGTGAATCCAGTCCACCTCGACGAGCGAGAGGGACCGCACGCCCTCCCAGCGCAGCTCCGTCGCCCAGAGACGACTTTGCGCGGCGCCGAACCGCATCCCCCGGAACGCGAGATGCGCCAGCGTCCCCGGCAGCCGATCCCCGTCCTCGAGCGTGATCAGCCCTCGTTCCTCGATCTCGGCCGCTGTTTCTTCCTCCTCCTTCCCCGGCGCCTCGTTCGCCCAGCGCTGCCCCCGTCGCCACGTCGGCCGTCCCGTGAGCGACAGATGCGTCAGCCGCGGACTCCGAACAATGAGTTCCTTCAACGACGCCGGGCGGTGCACATTCCCCCGACCCTGGCCCCGACCCTGGCCCCGATTTGGGACCTGGTCATACTCGCCGCGGTACCACTCCGCCGCGACGGACCGGAGACACGCGAGCTGCGGAGGCCCCCGGCTCGGCTGATGCACGTGTACCCTCTGGATCAGCGCGACCTGGGAACTGAGGATATGCACCTCCGTTGTTGGGGAGACCTCGTAGAGGCGCCGGAGAATCACCCCGGGCATGTATGTCTCGTACCACCAACTGTGAGCCCCCCACAAAAAAACGTAGTCAGAGAGCAAGCCCACCTGCACATCAAAAGAAGCCGGGAATCTCTCACTAGAATTGCCGAAGCTCCTTCACCGCCCCAAACAGATAATACAGCATCGCCTCCTGGGCATCCGACATGACGTCGACGCCGCCACCAAACCCCCCTCCCCACGGCTGGTGGCCCGTCACGACGATCGCCCGCACAAAGGCGCAGCACCGCACGGGCAGATCGGGTGCGGACCACGGGCGTTTCGCCTCCTCTCGCGCCCAGAGGTCCATCCCGCCGTTGAACTCGAAATGCAGGGTCCGGAATAGGGCTGTTGCGGCGACGGGGTATAGCGCTTGGTTAGTTTGCGCAAGGGCTTTCAGGGCGGTGCGGTCGGTCCAGAAGAGCTTTCGGTTTGGTGGTTAGTTTGGTGGGCTGGGGAGAGGGGGAGCGAGGGGAGAGCGGGTTGCGTACGAAGGTTACGATGTGATGCCAGATTTCGGGGGGGAGATTCCCTGGTAGGGATGGGGATACTGGTTCGGCGTCCATGGTGTTTATGTTGGTGTTTGGTGGGTGTGGGTTTGATGGGGCGCGGGTCGGAGAGAAAAAGGAACGGGGGAGGAGAGGTGATCTTATAGCGGAAGACGGGGCGGGTCGAGCCCTAAATGGGCTTCCTGGCGGAGAGGCATTCACCTGAGGATAACGAGGACGGACCACGAGTGATGTCATGAATCCTGCTTTAAAGTCAATCGGATCAGAGTAGGTTTCTTGAATCAGCAGTCTACGATTGCAATATCTCATGCGAGATGAGTCACAGCACTACTGGGCCACACGAGCTACTCATCGTGTTTGAGAACCACGACCATGTCCCTACGCTGGCATATGAGATATACCGCAAAACTCAGGTATCGGCCTTCTGTACCGAAGCGAGGTTCTTGTTTCTCACTATGTACATTTCCCGAAGATCTAAATATATAACTCTACATCCCAGCCCCAAATCCATACGTCTAAGGCGCCGCCGCCGTCGTCACCGTCATGGTCGTCGTCCCCGTGGTCATGACACACAGCTTCTCACACTCAATCTGCACATCAGAAGAAGCTTCCTCCATACACTCGGCGCGGGCCTTAGGGGTGCCGGGACACGAGGCGATGCGGAAGTTGAACAGGAAGGTAACGCACGAGTAGTAATTGCCGGTGACGCACAGATCGCTGAGAGCGGTGGTGGTGATGACCTCGGTTTCAGTGGTGGTGGCGGTGACCAGCGTCGTGCTGGAGCCCGCGCACTCGGTCAGCTCGTATCCCGCGACGTCATAGATGGTGGTGGACTCGCAGGCGATCACGTCGCTGTAGAAGTCGGTGAAGGTGTAGGGGTACGGGTTGTTGGCGTAGTCGATGGAGACGGTGGTCGAGGCGCCCGCGCAGCTGGTGACGGTCGTGCCGTCGCTGACCTTCTTGGTTGTTGAGGCGCACGCGATCTGGTCGCCCAGCGAGTCCGTGAACGTGTACGGGTACTTGTTGGTCGAGGTCGATGTCGGCAGCACCGTGTAGCCGCACGGGTTGCTGCCTGTCATCGTCGGGATGTTGCTGGCCGCCCCCGTGCAGACGCAGAACGCCCCGCTAATCCCCGCGTCCGGGTCCTCGCCGATGACGCAGAGCGGGTCGCTGGAGGCTGAGGCGCTGGCCGTGGTTGTGGGAGACGAGCTGATGGTACACGCCGCCGCCGTGGTCTCGGTGTCGGTCTCGTCGCGCCGCTTCAGCGCCGGGTTGGCGTCGGCGGTGAAGTCCCAGGTGATGCTTGTGGAGCACACGCTGGAGTACCTGCTTTTCAGGGCCGCGTAGCCCGTGAGCATATCGTTGGCTTCGTCCAGCGCGTTGGTCAGGCCAGAGTTGCCGGCAATGGTCGTCAGCAGCGCCGACTCCGCGTCCATCACCGTGATCAGCGTGTCGATATACCCTTGCACCGTCGTCGTGACCGTCGAGTAGGTGTTCATGAAGTTGGTGAACTGCACCGCAAACTTTTTGGTGTCGGTGTCGGAGTACGTGCTATCGAGGTTGGCGCTGATCCAATTGTCCAACGCAAGCCTGGTAAGGGAGTGATTTCCCGTTAGTATAACTACAAAACACACACCCGCATAGCGAAGACTCACATCTTGTTGTAGATCCGTGCGTTGGTTGATTGCATGTAGTCATTGACGTTAGTATCGGTGATGACCACACACGAAGCCGCCATCTGCCAGAGCAGCTCCATCTTGGAGCGGAACTTGGTGCGCGCTCCCATAGATTGCAGGGCATTCGTCTCGGCCTTTCCCACCCAAGGCGTGGTTGCCTTGATGGCTCCAACTCCCTTCGTGTTGGTCCAATTCTTGAAAGTCTTGCCTCCGTAGTCCTTTTTGGCAATCGCCGCCTTGAGGCGATTGAGTACCTTGCTGATTCCAATAAACTCAAAGTAGTCATCCGATGCAATGGCCGAGTAGATCTAACAGAGAGGAAAACCCATGAAAGTTAGCAGGAGAATGTATTTGGGCCTCGACGGATACTCACGCTCTGCAATCGATTGCCGCAGCCGAAGAAGATGACTTCGGCGTCGGCGCACGAGAAGGTGCTCGTGGTGGCACCAGTAAACATCTGGCTGAAGAAGTCCTTCAGCCATCCCATTTCCCCTGAGACAAGTGATCAGTTTCGCGTCGACTTTTCCGAAGGTAAGCTGAGGCGAGGAGATACTCACAGGCATGGTCCATCGTGGCCACGTCACCAAAATCCGCAGGCAGGTCAGCGACAGCCACCTGGGTCACTTCCACCGCACAGCCAGCGGCCGTGGTGGTATGATACCACCGCGGCATGTCCGTCTGCGAGCCCACAATCAAACCGTCCGTCTCACTGTTATACCAGTCGTATCCGTTGGTGTAAGGGGGCACGGTGACGGTGGTATCCGCACCCAAAGCGCATTTGCCCACCGATTTGATCGTCTCGCGCTTGGCCCCGTCGCGTTTTCCGATAAACTTGCCATGTGCACCTGGCGCCCTGGCTGGCGCGGTGGTCATCCTAGCGCTCGCGGGCTCAGTCCTTCGGAGTCCGGTCACAGTCGCAGTTGCTCTTGCTGTTGACGTCGGCATCACCCCGGTGCCGGTCATCCGGGGAAGATCCGCGGCCACTCCACGACGTTTCAGATCGATGGACGGCCAAGCATACTCGGATTCCGCCAGCATCGGCCAATCGTCCTCGTACGAGGCGTCATCGTCGCCATAGAACGGGATAAAGTGCCACGCACACGCCTGGCAGCCCGAAAAGCTATCATAGTTCAGCGCCAGGTCGGCCCCCGTCGCCACGGCGGGACAGGCAGCCGTGGTCTCCGAAGTGAAGGTCTTCGTTGTGGCCGTCATATCGCACCCGGTCACCGAGTAGCAGGTGGTCGAGGTGCAATCCGTGGTCGCAATGGCGGATTCGGTTGCAATGGTGCAGTACACGTCGCAGTTCGAGGTCGTGGTCGTGCTGGAACATGTTGTCGTGGTCGAGGAGTCATCGTCGTCGCCGCCATCGCCACTGCCTCCACCAGTGATGTCTACCCCGATGGGGCAGATAGGGCAGGCAGAGTCACAGAACAGCACACCTATCACACAGGCTCGAAGGTTAGTTTCGCTGCAACATGAGGAGGAAGGGAGGATAATCACTGACAGCCAGTACCGCATCCCGCACAGCCCGCTGTTGCCGTCGGACTTGGGGGCTTGCCACTCGTCCATTTGGTGGTCTTGCTGTTGAGCTTGGTATCGTGAGTGGTATCTGTGGTGCTGGGATACACGACCGGTGTCACCGTCGTAGTCACGGGAGGCAGAATAGTTCCCGAGATCACCGTAGTTGAGCCACCCAGAGTCTCGGTGACAGCCGGCTCCACGTAAGTGTAGTCGCCCCAGACGACGACGTTGGAGGTCTCGGTAGCGGTGGTAGTGGCAGCCGACACCACGGTGGTGCCTCCGATGGTACTGGAATTATGGTCAGTCACATCCAACAGCCGGGGTTGAACGGGGGTTGCGGGCACTTACGGAGTCCAAGTAATAGCAAACGGTGATGGCTCAACCGAGGAAGTCAGCCAGATCGTTCCAGTGGTGCTGCCATTGGGGAGGTTGACGCCCCAGACAGGAATTGCGTTCGTCTGCACCGGGGGAATGCTGATGATGGTTGGGAACCAGTAGCTAACGTGAGAGGTGACTGCCGTCACATCCCCACCACTGGAGGCGGACGTGGTCTCAGTCACCACGGTGGTGTAGGTCAGGGTGGTAGTCCAGGGGGGTAGGGTGATGGTTGTCGTGCTGCTGAGGGGCTGAGGGGGCCAAATCAACGAACATCCGGGAACGGCCGTCACAGATGGGCTGTCCTCGTCCCAGATCGATGGATCAATGTACACTTCGCAGCTCGATCCCTCCGACGCCGAAGTCGTCCCGTTGGAGGTCAGCAGGTCGATCGCCCAGTCAGCAATTCCCAAGAAGTTGTAGCCCTCGTAGAGTTCGGCGCGGCTCGCTTTAATATCATCGTCCATGTAGCCCGCCCACTGGGTGTCGTTCCAAACCATGATGTTGGAGTTCGAATCTTCGTCAATGTACGTATAGACCTCCTCCTCTTCCGCGATCCCTGCGAGCTCGGCGTTGGAGATATACCCAGCAGTGTCCGTGCAAGCACCTGGAACCGCTCCCGAATCTGGACCGGTGAAGGTGCATTCGGGGCCGTAGCAATCAGCCTCAGTCATTTGGAAGGATCGAGCGTAGCTCGCTACTCCCACAGCCACCATATTCGAGGGCACACCCGCCTTGGTGATCATCGATAAGGCACTGACAGTCTCCGTCAAGTTCACGTGCGACCGCAAGCAACCGCCTTGGGGACAGCCCGGATCAGCGTACGTATTATTCCAGTCCCATTGCCCGTGCAGATCGTAGGCCATCAGAACAATATAATCCACCACCTCACTGATGGCCATAATGGGAATGCCCTTCAAGTACCAAAACGAGGAAGGCGCAGTTGTCGAGATGGTCTTATCCGGGGCATCAATCGCCATCTGCATCTGCAGCTCCAGAAGAAAGAGAAAGAAATTGGTCCCGTCATCCGTACTGTCGGCAGGAATATCTGGAATATCCGGCTCAGCAGGATACTCCCAGTCCCAATCCACACCATCCAGATCGTAGGTGGTGAGTAGATCAATGGTATTCGTAATCAGGGTAGCCCGGTTAGTGCTATCGGAGACTGCGGACCGAAAGATATCGTACGTGTCCGCGTCGGTCGAGAAATCCCATCCACCCACAGTGATGATGCGCTTGACTCCATCCAACTCGACAAAGTCATTCCATTGATCTTCCAGGCTGGAGATGTTATAGGACAGGTCTGCATTCAAAGTGGCGAAGGACATGTGGATATGGGTGTATAGACTCGTATCGATATCCGCAATCATGGTACGCATACAGGCGCGCTCCACATCGTAGCCCTCGAAATATCCGATCTTAAAGACTTCGCTGGGAGCGTCACTCTGTACAATCTCGGTTCCACAGTTCGAGATACAACCATTCGTGTTGTTCGCGGCCGTGCCCGGGTTGCCCGTGGTTGACTCGGTGGGGGTACAGAACTCTGCCGTAATACCACATTGCCCCCAGATATCGCAACAGGCGTTCAGCGGGCACTCGTTCAGGGTACTTAGATTTGTTCCATATGGAACACTCACTGTGCCATTTACTTGCGGCCCGCAGACGGCGTTGGCGATCACCGCAGGCATCGGGGGATAACCCGAGCTCAGACACATGTATTCACCGACGAGAAGATCACCGCAGCCCAACCAACCCCATGTCTCGTTATTGTAGCTCTCAATCTCGTCCGTGGTCAGAGTATATGTGGCGGCGAGGACGTCGCAAGAGTCGCCGGTCTGAATCAGGTATGAGTAGCAATAACCATCTGCATCAGGCGAGGGGGCATAATCTGGAGCGGATCCCTCCGTGCAACAGATATACTCGCCCACGGTCAGGTTCGAGCATAGGGTGGAACTGGGGTTGTAGGTACTGAGCTCAGTCGCTGTAATGCCACACTCGGTCGCCAGTGTCGCACACGTATCCCCGGAAACCACCTGCACTGCCGTACAAGTCGTGCTGTCATCGTCATCGTCACGCGAGCGAAGCTGGTTGGGGGCATACCGCTGACGAGCCCACAGGCTGGTGGTGTTGGTTCGGGCGTGTGACACGGTGGGGATCGAATAGGTAAGATTCTGCCAGACAGTGCTATCATCCAGAGAGGTACTGCAGCTACTGTTGCGCCACGTCTGCACCGCGGTTTGAGCAGCCGACAAGTCTCCGCTGGCACTGATGATAACGCCGAACGCGTACCGGGCACTGTGCTGACTGCTGCAGAGCTGCACTATTAAAGTTTCGGAAACCCCCTTGTCTTGAATCTCTTCAATGAGCGACTCGAGAATGGGAGCAAGAAGGTTTTGGCTGTGCAAGCTGCTGCCCATATACAAACCGACCGCGGTTTGTCCTGCGAGGGCAAAATTGATGGTCTCATTGCACGCAGCCGACGGATTGAGTGTCTCGTAGGCCAGCAGCTGGGTCAACGCGGCGATCGCGTCGGTATCAGGGGATGCTGCTGACGAGGCCGTATCGCGGGACATTTGGAGAGAGGAGACCACGGAGGTCATGTTGGTAGGCATCTGACAGGAAGTACTTCCAGTTTGGGCGACGGTATCAGCAACCAGATCCGCCGTGCAGCCACGAAGACCGACTCGACTCTGAGACTGATTGACCGTGGTGTATAGAGCAAATTGCAGTAACATTGTCTCATCACACAGAGAGAGCCGGTGGACGCCGGGGTAGACCGGCCAGGCCGACGGATCGAGTCCCAGCTCAGTACAACTTCCTGGACAAGCAGCGCGAAGGAACTCCCATGACCGCGACGGAGTGTAATTTCCCGCCACCACGGCAGCTTTCAGGGTCTCCAAGTCGACCGTGGCCTTTGGCTCGGAAGCTGACCGTGTACTGATTGGGTTGGCACTGAGAAAGGCAGACAAGGCCGACTGAGCATCGACACTGTCTGCGACTACCCCCGGACCCAGCAGAACTAAGCCAGCCAGTAAGGCTGGAGTCATGCGAGGGAGCTTCATGGTAGCTCAGACCTCGAAGAAGGGTGTATTGTTTGATCAAGAGAGAGGACTGAGTAAATGAAAGTATTCAAGCAAAAACAAAAAAAAGGGAAGAGAGAGAGAATGACAGAGAGACAGACAGAAAAGAGTGACAAAGAGAGAACGTGGGAGGCTATAGGAAATTCAGGGTCAACATAGTGACTGTGAAGAGCTTGATGCAATGACAAAAACAGTGCAGCGGGCAATGCTCTCGCTTTATACCATCCTCAAAGTCGCCTCATCTCGCGCACACCCCTCCGCCGTCAAGGCTGTAGATACTAACACCGCCTCAGAGGACATTACTCGACGCAACGCTAAAGCACCACATAACCACACCAGACGCCATCGTCTGTAAGTTGACTTACGCAACACAATCAATCCATACTGGACCAACGCAAGGCTATCCTCTCTTTTCATTTTCCGGGTGGAACCTATGCTTTGGCTACTATTGCAGGAGCAGACTTGAGCCAGCGGCATGCATATATCTGCCCCGCCTTCACGCGACTTCGGCAAACCACGAGGCATTCGCCGAGTTAGAAATGAAGTTAGACCGAAAGAAATTTAGTCTTTGGCCCCCAAATTGCCTATTCCACGTGCCGTGAAAAATTGAGAGATCAGACAATCGATCAACCATGTATTCCATATATCGCTAGCTCTGGGACTAACATTGAGGCTAGCTCCGTCCTGCAGGATGCCCAGGATGCCCAGGATGCTTTTGCCTCCTTGTCATTCTAGCATAGACTATGGTTGGCTCTTGGCTGCCGTTGGGGCTCCGCGCTTAGCGAGCTTAGCAGAGCTTCGCTTATTGTATTGCAGCTTGGCAGGGGGAGACTATGCCGAGTCAGGCAGTCAATGCCGGCCCTGAGTGCCAAGAAGTTACTAGGACTGTTCCTAGTACTGTTCCTAGTACTGTTCCTAG